>NW_026252643.1:0-14005 GCF_025094135.1 Mucor mucedo | reverse complement strand
TTACGTCCAAACTGTCCCTATGGTGAGAACATTACAGTTGGGTGTACTTTGGAGTTTAACAATTTGTAACAAGAATTTACTCTCGCTGGTGTTCTCAGGACAAGGTCTAGAAGTATTGCGTTTAATCTGATGTCTGGATTTCTAGTAGCGATACTAGTGGTACGTTAGATTCTAAAGTCTGGTGCAATTTAACTGACTTTGTAGCGTAAAGTACCTGTATTGGATCAAGCGTAATTCCTAACTGGTTCAATTCATAAGACTGAGGTGGATTAATACAAGCTTCTGCTTAAGCTTTTTCCGGCCGTTTCAATGGTGGTACTTTCAAATCTGTGGTTTTATCGCCTGGAGCTGTTGAACATGCGATAGGATTAACTTGATCTTGAAAATTTAATCCAAGCAAAAGTCGGTGTTTGAATGGTGTCACTGTGTTAGTTAAGGGTGATCAAAAATGCTTTGTATAGTAGCATGGTGAAGTTATTTTTGGTTTAGCTTTGTTTAAAAAAAAGAGGTGTACTCGTGTTGCGCAAAGATCTCTGGTTACAAGATCTAATTATGTGAATACAAGTGTCTCGTCTCGTGATGGTTAATTTGAAGTACGAAATTTATAAATAAGAAGGCTATTGTTTCTGTATTTGTTTATTTTATTCTGTCAAATTACCACTAATCATATATTTTTGGATTTCCTTTACTATATCGCTCTATATAATTATGTAAGACTGAAGACTTACCCGGTTGATGCTACTCCAAGTGTAAAAGCTGGTATCCGTGCTAAATCTAAGAAGTATCTGGACTCTAAGGGTTGCCTGTATGAGTGAGTTACCCATGAAGATGGTAAAGAATACTATGGTCGTCAATTGCTACAAGAAGGTACTATCGGTGAAACTGTACTGAAGGTCATGTTGGGGTGAATAATACTTCGAATAATGTTCATCTCCAGTATGTTGGTAAAGGTCTACGAGATGTAGTATAAGAATTAGTAGAGTCATGCATAACTTGTCAAGCTTGAAAAAGGATCAAGAATAAGAAGGTCAATCCCGGTTATTTAGTACCTACTCTGTCTCGACCGTTCTACCTCGTTGGGTGTGATTGTGTTGGTCCTTTGGCAGAAAATCCCTCTGGTATGAAGGGAGGCCAAAATAAATAGGACGAATATTGATTTCCCAGTGATTAGTAATAGTTACACAGGCATCCGGGTACTCGGAAATTTGCAATAATTTGGGCGCTTCCGAAAATCGTATTTTCGGAGACCTGGGATTACAATCGACGGCCTAATCTGCATTTGAAATTTGAAAATCACTTTTAAGGCTTTTACAGAGTGGGGATTAGCCGTCACAACGTCATCCGCATATGTACACTAGAGCATTTTTATATGCGCATCTGATGCATGTAATTGTAAAGCGCTATCATGTAAACTGAGCAACTAATCGTTATTCAAAGTTTTGAAATTGCGTCTAGGCCTTTGACAGAAAGCAAATTGCTTATCACAACGTTATTAACACTTGCACACAGTACGTTTGATTTTGACGCACTCGATGCAAAACATTTGAAAAGGTTATCGTTAAAATTGAGCTATTACTCGCTTCTTAAATCTTAATAATGCGAATATCTTTTTATTATTCACTTTTGCTTATCAACAAAGTTATTTCCATGTTTTTTAACTGGTTAAAGAATCTTAGTATCCTAATTGAATATAATTTTCTTGTCATTTAATAGGAACGTTATATTTACTAAATCTTTTTATGCGTTTAAAAACCGAGAAAGACCGTATAATGTCCAAATTTTAATCGGAACTCAGTCATAATGTTCTTTCCAAATATTCTAGGTTACTCTCAACGTATTTTTAGACAAAACTAATGCGCAAATGAGGTTCTCCAACAAAACCATATAAAAAGATAAAGACTAGTAATCCTTAACGTGTCCTTTTTGATTAAATTACGTGAAATATTTGGAAATGTCCTGAGCTATATTTTGGTTTTATCAAACGGCTAATGTCAGCATTCATCCAGCCAATGAAATAGTTCCGGTCCAACAATCCGGTACCGAGAATTACTATCACGTAATGGAGCTCACGTGACCCAAAAGAAGATTCAAACCAAAATTAAATCCAGACCAACTAAGAAAACAAAGCTATATGTCATAAAACCAACAAGACAAAGTTATAAACTACTTTAGTTTATAAAGCAATTACGTATATATGAAATAACAACCATACTAGATAGTATGAATATCCCCATCATATTTTAAATAGAACGGTATCTTTTATCTCATACTTTATTTTGTACCTGTATTTTAAAGAGTACTTCTTCTGGCCAATAAGAATAGGCTCACGTGATTATCACGTGCTTTATTTTGCTGTCCGGATTAGATTGACATAGGAGGTTTATATTAACCAATATGTTTCTTTGGTTGAGTGGCGAAACTTTGGATTAACGTAGACTGTGTCAGTGGGTCGAACTCTGGCTTTTTGTTGTTTTTTCACTTTTTTAGTTTTGTTGGACGTTGATTTGCCATTTTTTTTTGTGTGTGAATCAGTTTTATATTAGTGATTTAGTAATCGTATATTTAATTGTTTCGAGTTAGATAGGATGAATATTATTAATGCTTTATATTACAGTTCTTCAGGGAGTACCAGGCTGTTCTGTATAAGTATTTAACAGATAATATGGTAAAGAACTAGTAAAAAGAAATAAGAAATTAAAATTTGAAATGAAGTTACAGAGAAAAGAAAAGAGACTGGGCCTCGACTTTTTAGCGAGACAGACAGATAATAAGCGAATTCATATGAATGATATAAGATTTGATACGCAGGATGTAATAAGAGTTTATGGGAATAATGTGGATAGAAAGCTGAATTGTTTATTTAGGAATAACGACTTGATGTGGCTACATAGTTCTTGTTTTATTTAATAAACGGTAACGATACCCTGGAACAAATAGATAAGTATAACTAATGATATAACTACTAACCAACTTTAAATAGCAAAAGAGAAAATTGTAAGATTTTGCAACGCAATAATAAAAATTAGCTTAACAGGAAGTAAACTTCGTTGAGTGTAAATTTTTATGTTCGAAATCAAAAATGTTGCTGTTAGAAATCAGCATTGTAACCGTAGTTTAGAGTTGTTAGTTAAACGTAGTTAAATAGAATATTCAAAATACCCAGAAAGCTTATATATTACATTCTGAAAGGATCCCTGCATGAGTTTATACGAATATTTTTAACTACATATGTTACCTTGCCATATAATAGAACTACTTCAACAAAGTTCACACAGCAATCTAGTCAAGAGTGTGGCCAGTGTAAAGCCTACACTGAACATAGAAAATGATTAAAAATATATAACGCAGTGTAAAGACCGTATTATTAGAATATTAGCTTAAATCAGGATGTCATTGGTGATTTTAGTGTGTGTATACACTAATTTATTATGATAATGGCAATTGAAACGTTACTGTGCTTCCACTCTCAATTTACCGAATGCTTGAAAAGTCCGCCCACTTTTTTGAAAAAAATTGGCCAATTGTGTGAAGTTAAATTGCCCAGAAAAAAAAATTATTTTGCCCGAATGTTTGAACTTAATTTGCCCACCTTTTCGAAAATAATTTGCCCACTTCTTAGAAATAACATGGCCAAAGTAATGGTTAAATTTTTATAACAATTCTTTGTTTAAACATTTGGGAAAAGTATTGATAGAATGCTGGATAAAATTTTGAATGTGTTCGATGGGAACATCGTGGCAGCCTTCAATTACTCTAGTAGTAAGAGTCTCTAAACTGCTAAGTTTACCACGTTTAACCTTATCTTTTAACACTTTCCAAAACATCTCAATAGGATTTAGCTCAGGTGAATAAGGAGGTAAGTATACGGGTACATAACCTCTTTCTTCAATCAAAGGGTCAACAAGGCTATGACTATGAATTGGGGCATTGTCCATAACAATGTGAAATCCTTTCATATTTGGAAATTCGTCCATGATATCCAAGGTGTCGCTTATAAACTGAAGGTAATGACCAGCAGTTGTACCTTTAGGGATTGCTGATGCTGCATCACCAGGTACCTTACGCTTAGTGGCTCCTACCACTTTTCTTCTTTTTACGTTACCTGGATCCCTGATACTCAGATTTACAACCCCAAATGCTGATACCGCGCCGATTACGGTATGCGAAACCCCTCTCGCAGAGGGTGACTCAATAACGGCCTCAGTTCCTCGTTGTGACCAAGCTCTTGAACGGCGCATGTTTATGTCGAAACCCGATTCATCAAGGAAGACACAATTTTTCATAAAATCCATCCCTTTAGCAGGCCATTCCTCAACAAATTTAGCACGAGCCTCCAATGTTTTGTTGCTATTTCTGGCTACAGGGTGACGGGTGACTACTTTGATACTGAGGTTGCAATCCTCTTTCATAAACTCTGCAACTCTACTTTTCTTTATTTGCAGACCTTCAAAGCTTTTGGTCAGATTTTCCACCGCATCTTGGATGACAGCTGATGGGTTTTCGTCAAAAAAGTCCGTAAGGTAAGCTTTGTGTTGTTCATTTAGCTTGCTTTCGGGTCTGTTTGACGTGCGATTGGTTTTTTTAAAGGGAATGTTCTTATCTGGATCTTGATCGTAAGCACGTTTCCACTTTCTTGCAGTCTCATAGTTGACGTTAGCGGACTTTGGAAGCTTCAGACGGTTTCATGAGCTTTTCCTGAATGAAATAGAAATAACGCAATCGATCTTCATCTGTGTAATAGTTGTAAACAGTTGGTCTTTCTACCCTTTTTGCTGCTTCTGACATGTCAATATCCTTAGGTTCTTCATTATCTGTGGTTACTTTTTTATTTTTAATGTAGTTCTTGAGATTCACCAATTTTGTCATGCGAAATGAGTGTTCTACAACAAAATTTGATACTTCTTCTCCAGATGCATTTACAATTCTACCTCTACCATCTTCTTGAAAGAAATTCGTTTTGAATAATTTTATAAAAGTTCACTGAGCTGGTAAAAATATTTGTAAGAAGTGGGCAAATTATTTTCGAAAAGGTGGGCAAATTAAGTTCAAACATTCGGGCAAAATAATTTTTTTTCTGGGCAATTTAACTTCACACAATTGGCCAATTTTTTTCAAAAAAGTGGGCGGACTTTTCAAACATTCGGTAAATTGAGAGTGGAAACACAGTACCTTTCAAAAAAAGACAAAAACAATAATAGTAACGTAGTTTTTAAGAGGGTTTTTTTTTTTAAAAAAAAAAGTAAAAAGTTGGAAGTAGTTTAACAAAAAGCTAAGACATAAATCCGTTGGAAAAAAAGGACAGAAATAAAAATTAGGTTTCAAGTTTGTAAACATGTCTTGAAAATTTTGCATCGTAGCTATGCCTGCTTATTTTTCTTACCATTCGTAATAATTATGGGACAAGAGAATAAAATGACACCTTTGATAGCTTAATTGCTTTTTATGAGCAAAAAATAGACAGGAATTATCCGCCTAGTTCAATAGTTTATTATTGCTTTTTTGTGGGATTATTAGTGATCACAATAGTATCAAACATTGTCGATTATGATCGTATAACATAATTCGACCACGGTAAAAATGGCTAAATACCACATCATCCTATGCGCAATTGATGTAACACTGTTTTTTTACAAAGATTTTTAATTGCGGGATATTCTGTTGAGCTTAATTGGTACGTATAATCGGTTTTACTAAAAGATGTTTTAAGCAGGCAAAGCTGCCAAAGTGTTTTAAGTCAGTTATACACGTATTGTCGAATAACAAAAACTTCAATAGTACCTATTAAATTATATATAAACGCAAGGGAACACAAGGAAAAAGCACATTTACATATAAAGAAGTTAAATTTTATTTTCAAATTTTATTTTCTAGATGGTCTTGTGTTATGGCGTGTTCTTGGGATTGATGATTCTGCTGAACATGGCGGTCTAATTTCTAGACAAGGTCGACCAACTGGTCTTGGTGCTGGTGCAACTGGTGCAATAGGCGTAGGATCGCTAGCTACTACCCGAGTGCGTGATCCGGTGGGACGACCAGGGCCAGCGCCACTTCTTACCCTGACCCGTTTATTTGGCCCAGCTGGTCTTCCAACAGGACGACGGGAAGCTGGGCGGCCACGAGAAGAGTAGCGACTACGGGAAAAAACCAGATGAGGCTGAAGAGGTTTCAGCCTGGGAGGAAGCGACTGTTGCTCTAGTTGCTCTTCTTGTACCACTTGCTGCAGTTACGCTTCTACGCTGATTGTCTTGGCTTGCTTCTGGATTGGCTTCGGCTTGTTGAACAGGAAGATCATCTGCACCAGATTCGTTCCACTCACCCATGTCATTGTCTTTGTTACCACTCCAGTCAGAATCTTTACTGCCTTCGGAAGCATTGCTATTGGACGAGTGACCTTCGTCATCACTGCCGGATGAGCTAGCATCATTTTCAGCTCCATTCGGATTGCGTCGAATCCAGGCGACACGACGAGATTCCAAGCGGGCTTCATGCTGACGTTGGCGCTCTGGACAGAGTCCATTTTCCCCTCTTGTAAACAATTGCGGTACGTTAAGCTCTGCAATTGGACCTACTGTACCAGAAGTGTATACTACCTCCTTCAACGCACGATTCAATCCTTCCAAAACGCTTGGATTTTCTTTTTTCCACAGATACTCCAAAAGTTTCTCCGCACAATACTGCTCATTTCGGTAGCAAAAAGCAACCAACCGTTTCAAATCAACCCACATGCTTTCGATAACATTGGTATGGATATACCCAGGCGTATGGTTACCCTAACCTGATCCTTGGTACCAAAACTTTTTGAGTGATTAACAACTTGGTGTTGTCTGAAGTAATAATCACCATCTTCGTACCGGCCTTCGTTATTTTCGTAGGTTCCATCCTCCAAAAGAACATCAGGGGGATGCATAAAGTCATATCCCTTCCAACCATCTGAACGGATGACGGTATTTGGTTCGCAGTGACGTTCGATTATAGGTTTCAAGGTGGCCGTAGTACGGTTGGGCACGGTGCACACAAAAATCGGCCAGCACGAAACAAAGGCTTCTTGTAAAACGGCCGTTGGTCTTGGACACCTCCTCACCGACTTTAATGGCTTCCACCATACCGAACACCCAGACACCCTCAACGCGATGTCCTCGGTGGTGCTTACGTTTACCAAACTTTGATTCGTCGATCTGGATATGATCGCAATCAGGTGAAGAGCCTAGACGAAAGGGCATGTTTCTGTTGACGTAATCACAGAGCATAAGAGTATTGACGTCCTTGGTTAATTTTCCAACGGCAGGGAGAGATATCGTGTATCTACCATGAACTTTTGTGATTGAAGAGTTTTCCACGTATTGATTGAGACTGCGGTAAGACAAATCGATTCTAAGTTTTCTGCGATAAAAAAAGGTGTTCTTGGCAGCTGATTGATAACGTTTCTTGTGCGTATCGCTACTACCGTTGCAATGATAATAATATCTTCCACGATTCTCCCTCCACTTACGATACATGTCCTTTTGGCAACCCGCAACATTACACTTGAGATCAACCAATTGAAAAACACCGAGTTCCTCACCAACATATCTAAAAAACTACGAAGTTAGAATAAATCCCTTTTGTAACGGATTTTATTGACCTACCTTTCTGTATCCTCAGGTCTTCCTGATAAATGGTCTAATTCAGTTGCAATTACGTTAACGGGTACTCTGGAACGGTATGGGGCAACAACTTGACCGATCTGACGACCTCTGGGACGAGCAGGAGTAATTGCGTTATCTTCGACATGATCTCGAACAAGAATTGCTGAACTCATTTTGAAATTACTAACAACGGAAGTAAGGTGCAATTGGTTATTGAAATTGGGTGGGAATATGTCAAAATTATTACGAATGGAGAACGATTGAAAAAAAAGGAGAATAAGAATTAGTTAGGACACACAGCGCTAATGTTAATTCAAATAAAAAAGAAACTTACATGAAGAAAGGAAGGAAGAGCAAATAAATATAATTGAAAACTTTTTTTATTTCCACAAGCCCCCAACAACTGCAAAGTCACTTGTAACAGCCTAACAAATAGGTTCCTAATGTAAACAAAAAATTCTTAACCTGGACTCAAACTGCGGACCTTCACGTTCTTTAACATTCGATTTACACATTCGGCTATAGTTCAACGATTTGTTTGTTATAAAAATACACCTAATACACGTCCCCGATTTAGTATGTTTTTTATGTTACCACAGTGTTTTCGAGATTTTGACGGTTGAAATTAAACTTTTAGGCTAATCGAAACCAGTAAATGCTACGACTATTACTTCAGTTTATACAAAAGATCGTTTCTAATTTTTTTTTATCGGGTAGTCTATACCGAAACCCATAAAATAATAATTTACTTCCGGCTAGACTATATTACTTCAATGCCTAAAAATGTGAAATTAATTTTCTACAAATTTAAGGCACTGTATATATGACATTTCTACGATTAGGGCAACTCCAAATTAGACCAGTTACCAAAGTACGCTTGTTGTAAATCTTGGATATTTGATTAGTAAACAAATTCGGACGGTAGCGATTTGGAATTAACTTTATCAGCTGCGCCTAAATAAGGGCAATAGGGTACAGGTGCGGATGACTTGGTAATGAGTGATCGCGGCTCTGCAATCGTTATAAGACCAAACTTAAAACTTTGAACAGCGATTAGTTGTTCAGTTTAAATAATAGAAATTTAAAAGTACGTGCATCAGATGCGCACAAAACAATGCTATTGTTTACATATGCGGATGACTTTGTGACGGCTAATACCCATTCTCTTAAGCCTTAAAAACAATTTTAAAATTTCAAAAGCAGATAGTCCGTCACTTTTAATCCCAGCTATCCGAAAATACGATTTTCGGAAGCGCCCAAATTTTTGCAAATTTCCGAGTACCCGGATACATGTGTAACTATTACTAATCACCGGGAAATCGAAATTCGTCCTATCTTTTTTGTTCGCCGTTGGCACAACCAATTGAAGACTACTTATCTTGACAGAAAAAGAAACCGTAGAGTTGATCGACTGGTGTCTGTTTTGGTGAAGAATGTTCTGCTCGAGTATGCTAACAACATCAGTCGTATCTTCTCGAAAGTTGGAAGAATGGGTCCTGAAGAAAGACGACACCGCAAAAAAGAGATGCAGGCAGAGGCCATCAGTTCTGATGCTTGGAACATATGATCGAAACTGCAACCACTGGTTCTGATGGTAGAAGTGTTTATGTTGTTTCTTCTTTCTCGACTCCTGGTGTAAGTGATGATGTTGTGGTGGAAGATCTACAAATGATCACTTGCAGTTGCCCTGACTTCCACTTTAACAATATCACATGCAAACACATGTATTTGTTGAAGCGTGATATGTCCATGTTCTCTGTATTTGAAGGTAAACATAAATACTATTGAAATCTTTACGGCTTCATGTTTTTACTAACCTTTCATTAAATATTTTCTTTCGACCCCACTTTTTCAACCATTCCCCAGGACTCTGTCGATGATTCAAGCCTTCCTACTTCGACAGAACAAGCTTCTCCCATCACTCCAAGTAATTCCTCAACATATTTTGACACTCTGCTTTCTAGCATTCATAAACTTAAACGCCAACAATATACTTTGACCGAAACTGAGCTCGAAGAATTAAACAGCTTCAATCAATTGTTTCTCTCTCGTATCCACTCTTCGAACATTCCTCCCAATTCTAATTTTACTACACAAAGATAACAACAAATTTTTTTTAATAATAAACGCGTGTCCCCCTCCCTCTGCCTAAAAATCAAAAGCAAAGCAGTCCTCTACTTTTAAAAACCGCTCAAACATTCGGGTATATAAGTAAATCGATTCAAAAGCTCAAAAAGAGTGACGTTTCATATTGGAGAGATCGTGTACTGAGCGTGTATTTGAAAAGTGCCGGGAAAGGAAAAAAAGATACAAATTTGGGAAAAAGGGTTTTGCATATAAGCAGTATCAACAAGAGCCATTCTTTGGTTGTGTGCTCCAGTATTTGCTTAAACAATAAAGTTTTGGCATTAAAATAGTTTTCTGAATTCTGCAAACAAACAAAGTGTTTCGTATGGATTAGTTAAAAAGGTTCCCAAATTAAATAAATTATGAACAATTTGTAATTGAATTTGGCATAGTTTTCTAATGCAACGAATCGAAGATAATAAGGTAAAAAAAAAACATAGTATGTGTGAAGTGATTAAAGCTAAAAAACATTAACTGTTAAAGTAAAAAATCTTTAAAATACGATACGAAATTAAGAAAAAATATAAACAAGACATATAAGTAATACGAATTTTTATTGAAGGTAAATTTTTTTTTTTTTGAAGAACTAAGAAAGATTGTTTAAGGAAGCATTTAATAAAGGATTGCATAATCTTGTTCGCTGCAGATATCAGCGTATGATCGTCTTAAACGATCATGATCCATATCTACAACAGGTTTTTCAAATTTTTTTATACGTCCTGTTGGTGTATGATGGAACTCGACGACGTAGAAATGAGACGACGAGTAAAGGAGCGTAATTGGTTTATCAACATTTTGAAGCGGCATGTTGATCAAAGGAAAAAAAACTTGTGCCTCACGATTCTCTCTAAATTCTCCAGTTTCTTTCAACGGATATTTGACATAGGAAAAGAGGATTACCGGACGTTCGAATGTATCGGCTACAACCTGTGGACAGCTGAACGTACTAAACCACAATATCTGATCCTCTTGGTTGAAACATGGTGATTTAGTAGAGTTCAACCGTTTGACCATCTTAATTCTTTCCAATTCGATTACCTTTTCATCAACTGGCTTATACAAGGTATCACGGTATTTGGGGTAGATTTCAAGCATGTGATGTTTAGCCTTTATCCATTTACTTTGGTCGTTAAATACCTCTAATGCTACAGCCCTAAAGCCACAATTTCCATCAGCCCCGACGTCATGAATTGCAGCAATAAAATTTTTAGGTTGGATATGAATCCAATTAAATGCTACATCCTTTTTGGCATTAAGGTAAGAAGTGACTCTAACAATCGTTTACATGTAAGTTTGTATATAACGTTTTTTATCTGCATTTCTCGTACCGATCATAATGCGATGTTTCTTTTTCAATTTTCACATCACTTTTGGCATAGTTTGGGTCTTGAGAATCAAAAAGGGTCAACTTTCTTTTCTTTTGTTCAAGAGCTACCTCTCTTTCTTCGAGAAACAATTTTTTCTTTTTCTTTCAAATTCTTCCTCTTCCTTTTCTTTTTTCTCCTTTTTTTTTATCTCCTTCAGCTGGTGATCGTCGAATAGCTCCTTCGCAATCTTTAGTCTCTGGATGCTACTTTTGATACCACGCTTCAACCTGCGTCTCTTTCTGTTTGTATATACAGATGGGGGTTGCGGCTCGTCCATTTTAATTACTGGCTCTTTGATATCCAAATCGGCCTTTTCCAATACTTTAATAGCATCACCTACTTCTTGTTGCGTTCCCAAAGAGTGATTTTGGTAAACATACCATGCAAAAGCTTCTCAACACGGAGAATCATCCTTTCTCTGTTTTTCTCTGGTCCCTCTTCTGTACGTTCTATAACATTAAAATATTGAGCGTTCCTATTTTTTTTTACTCGTGGAATAATTAATATATAAAAATAATAGGAATTAGGAATTGTAAAAAACAGTCACAGAGTTACGATTTTTTTGAGGGGGTTCGGGGGTTTCCCCCGCAAGAGGGGTGGGGGGTTTGGGGGGAGGGGTTCCCCCTCCCCCCAAGAATATGGCCAATATTATTTAGCATTAAATTGTTACCTTCTGAAAAACAATATTCCTTTTTTTTTTACAGCGCTGTGTTTTTAAAGCATGATTTTTTTTATGGCGTAATATTTCTGAGCCGAGATACAATAGAGGATGGGAAAACCACTCCTCCCAAGAATACGACCCATAGTATTAATCATTAGACTAAAAAAAAAGATCATATATAAAAACTGATTGTTTGGAGAAAGTCATAATATAAAAAGTGACCTTTACGGAAAAAATCATTGCAAATAAAATTGTTACTATGGGGTTTTCGGGGTGGAGGTTACCCTCCGGCCCAGTATAACAACCAATAGTATTAAGCATTATATTATCGAGTTTAGAGAAACAGTCTATGAACACTTTTTCACAAACAATATGTCATTATTCGAGAACAACTGGAAAATTAATTGTTTTAGGTCGATGAAGGGGTCGCCTTTAAAATTAATATTTTGGATTATCAAGTCTTTCATTATGAAACAAAAACACTGCGCATAGAATAGCTTATTAGATAAATAAACAATTGATACTTTTTGCGTAGATCAACTTTCCTGCCTGGGTCTAGGGATATCGTCTTTTTCCAGATATTTATACATATATTGAGAAACATCAAAGTTTTCTCCAGTATCAAACTAATAATAGGCAGTGTAGCTTAAGTTATAATGGTGCATGGGCTTCATGGTTAATTAATATATGTTAAGTTTGTTATTTCAAAAACAGGCCTGCGGCAGCACGAGGCTTTTTCAAAGCGCAGCGTACCGAACCATAATGCAGGTCAAAAATTTACCGCAGCGCAGCGAAGGTCAAAATGTTTACTGAAACGGAGGTTTGGTTCGAAAAAGCCTCGTTTCATTTAAAACTACCTTTGGATGGCAAAGGTGTGTCATTATTAGCTGGCATACTTTTTACATCCTCATTGCAACACTCTTCTTCACTTGTTTCATCCTTATCAACTTTTGTTTTATAAAAATTATGAATTTGTGATTGCCATCTCTTTATTTCTGAACAAATTACCTTCCTGAACCCGAATAGTGGTATCTACAATTTCATCGTCTATTTTTGTTTTTGTTTTATCTATTTAATTTTAATAGCAGCAATACTGTTTTTGTTTAACTTACCTTCTCTATCAAGATCATACCTTGCTTTTGCTGCATTTATACATGTAACTTCGGCCTTGACTTCTTTTTCCACATTCACTTCGTCTATTATTAAATAATTGGGATTATAACTTTATTAGTTTTCTATTTTCTTAAATTACACACAATATTATAGGATATAATTTCATAAAACTTTAAAAAACACATATCGAACAATAATGATCATCACATACATTTAAGCAACACAACAAAAATTGTAGTGTACCATTTATAATATATCACAATTGATGAAGAATTTCGTTTTATTTAAATATATTTACCGAAATAGCAATACAACAATATACAGGTATATCATCCCCCCCCCTCAATTTACTTCCCATAACTGCAAGATAAAAAAAGACCTTACCGTTTTTCTTCTCGCTAACATTCTCGGCCATGGCTTTACCGTCATCTTTGTTTTCGTTAGCCTCCTCGTAATCTAAAAGGCAGACATCATTAAAACCATCTATATTTGCAAACATGTGTCTTTCTTTTCTTCTTCTATACAATACCTTCATCACGCTCAAATCTCCAACGTTCATCTACAATCGACAACGGAAGCACTCCGGGATTGTTACTGATGATACACGGACATGGTAGATTATATCTAATACGATCCCAGCAGTTACATTCCTTTCCTTTGGACAGAAACGAAACTTGCAGCGAAACAACAAGGTTTGTTCTTATCTTATCCATCGCGAAACGGACAACTTTAAAGGCGAGATCTTTAAAGCGATACTCACGATGTCATGATCGTGTCACGTAGATGCATTAATTTTGGTAATTCTTTGTCAGCACCTTGTCATCTACGTGTCAGCCATCAATCATCGAATATGTGTCATAAATAAGTAATGACTTACTAAACTTTGTCATTGCTTATTTTTATGCTAAATATCTATACAATCCTTTACTATAAATATAGCCTAACTTTCCCTCTTCTTTCTTCCCCTTCATCAGATATATTATCTAACAACCCTCTCTCCTCTTTTCTTCTTTCTCTCTCTCTCTCTCTCTCTTATAATAAAAATAATAATTATCTTTTATTTCTTTGTTCTTGTAAGCAAGTATTCTTCTGTCTGTCCTGTCCGCCTGTCC